>NC_140591.1:460282019-460289519 GCF_964204655.1 Triturus cristatus
CGGAAGCTGGGCCCGGGGCTGGAGCTCCGTCCCAGGGTGCGGCTCCGTCCCAGAGCCCGGGAGCCCCCCCGTCCTGCGAGCCAGCTGAGGGTACGGGCGCTAGGGAAGAGAGGGTCCACCGGGGCCCGGGGAGGCTCTCCCCGGCCTGGCTGGGGGTTCGGAAGCTGGGCCCGGTGCTGGAGCTCCGTCCCAGGGTGCGGCTCCGTTCCCGGGGTGCGGGAGCCCCCTGTCCCGCAAGCCAGCCGAGGGTCCGGGCGCTGGGGACAGGGTGTCCACCGGGTCCCTGGGAGTCTTTCCCCGGGCCTGGCTGGAGGTCCGGGAGCTGGGCCCGGTGCTGGAGCTCCGTTCCCGGGGTGCGGGAGCCCCCTGTCCCGCAAGCCAGCCGAGGGTCCGGTCGCTGGGGACAGGGGGTCCACCGGGGGCCCGGGGAGGCTGTCCCTGGCCTGGCTGGAGGTCCGGAAGCTGGGCCCGGGGTTGGAGCTCCGTCCCAGGGTGCGGCTCCGTCCCAGAGCCCGGGAGCCCCCCCGTCCTGCGAACCAGCTGAGGGTACGGGCGCTAGGGAAGAGAGGGTCCACCGGGGCCCGGGGAGGCTCTCCCCGGCCTGGCTGGGGGTTCGGAAGCTGGGCCCGGTGCTGGAGCTCCGTCCCAGGGTGCGGCTCCGTTCCCGGGGTGCGGGAGCCCCCTGTCCCGCAAGCCAGCCGAGGGTCAGGGCGCTGGGGACAGGGTGTCCACCGGGTCCCTGGGAGTCTCTCCCTGGGCCTGGCTGGAGGTCCGGGAGCTGGGCCCGGTGCTGGAGCTCCGTTCCCGGGGTGCGGGAGCCCCCTGTCCCGCAAGCCAGCCGAGGGTCTGGGCGCTGGGACCGGGTGTCCACCGGGGCCCGGGGAGGCTCTCCCCGGCCTGGCTGGGGGTCCGGAAGCTGGGCCCGGTGCTGGAGCTCCATCCTGGGGTACGGGAGCCCCCTGTCCCGCAAGCCAGCCGAGGGTCCGGGCGCTGGGGACGGGTGTGCACCGGGGCCCGGGGAGGCTCTCCCCGGCCTGGCTGGGGGTCCGGAAGCTGGTCCCGGGCCCGGTGCTGGAGCTCCGTTCCCGGGGTGCGGGAGCCCCCTGTCCCGCAAGCCAGCCGAGGGTCCGGGCGCTGGGGACAGGGTGTCCACCAGGGCCCGGGGAGGCTCTCCCTGGCCTGGCTGGGGTTCGGAAGCTGGGCCCGGGTCCGGGGCTTGTGCTCCGTCCCAGTGTCCCAGGGAGCGGGAGCCCCCCGTCCTGCAAGCCAGCCGAGGGTCCATGCGCTGGGGAAGGGTGTCCACCGGGGCCCAGGGAGTTTCTCCCCGGCCTGGCTAGGGTTCTGAAGCTGGGACCGGGCCCGGGGCTCTTGCACCGTCCGGCGGGCCCCGGGGTGCGTGAGCCACCCCCGTCCTGCAAGACAGCCGAGGGTCTAGGTGCTGGAGACAGGGGTCCACCGGGGCCCAGGGAGGCTCTCTCCGGCCTGGCTGCTATCAGAAGCAGGGACCGGGCCGGTGTGCAGGAGTGGCTGGCTTTATCTGCTACGCTGACGGAGCGTAGTTTTCTGCCCACCCCTATACAACCGTGTGGTTTGTGAGAACCCGTCCTGCGGCCTGGTAAGGGTCCGGGTGCCCGTGACGTGGTCCATTGGGCGAAGGGAGTCTCCCCAGACCTGGCTGGGATCAGAAGCAGGGACCGGGCCAGGTGGGTGGGTGGCTGGCTAAGTCCTTTCCACTGCGTAGTAGGAGTTTGCTTAGGGCTGGGCGGACTTTGCGTAGCAGAATTTTAAAAAAATTTGTGGAAAACGAGAGCACATCCTGAGTAGGGCTGGGCGGACTTTGCCTAGCGCAACTACGCACTATTCTGAAGAAAATTGTGGAAAACGAGCGCACAACCTCATGGACTGTGTGCCCGGGACGGGTCCCTCGTGCTTGGGCAGGCTCCCCGACCTCCCCAGCCTGGCTGTGTTGAGAAGCAGGGACCGGCCCCGGGCCTCCTGATTTTTGGTCAGGGCCTGGGATCCCACGTCCTGCGGCCTGCCAAGTGTCCATCTGCCCGGGACAAGGGACCCTGGTGCAGAGCCCCGGAGCCCTGCAAGGGCTGTCGGGAGCCCTACCGCTATGGCTCGGTGTGGGCAGCTGGGAGTCCTTCCGGTCCCGGCCATCTGGTCGCACCTTTCCCTCGGCCATCTGGTCGCGCGCAATGCTTTCCAATGGGGCGACCAGATGGCCGGGCCGGCCTGGAAGTCCCGATGAGGGTCCATTCGCCTCGCGGATCCCAGCCAGGGCTCCAGGAGGCCGGGCGCGTCCGCGCCTAGGGTCCCCTCCGTCACTCGGAGCGCGAGGGTTACAAGAAAGGTGGGTAGCCTTCCTCCGGATTAGTAGGGGCAGGGTATGCCGGGACACCCCTCCTGGGGATTGCGGTTCTCAGGCGGGGACCAGATGGGCCAAGCCCGGACGACACTTCCCCGGGGCGTCGGGTGCTTCCTCCTCCAGCCCGCGGCGAGGCAAAGTGCCCAGGACGGGCTCCATGGGTCTCCCGGGCGTCCCCCGAGGCCTGCAGCCCCAAAGCCCTGCAGACCCTGGAGCCCTTCAGCACGGAGCCCTGGAGCCCTGCAGGCCCGGAACCCTAGCAGGCCCAAGGCCCTGCAGCCCCGGAGCCCTGCAGGCCCGGAGCCCTGCAGCCCCGGAGCCCTGCAGGCCCAGAGCCCTGCAGCCCCGGAGCCCTGCAGCCCCGGAGCCCTGCAGCCCCGGAGCCCTGCAGCCCCAGAGCCCTGCAGCCCCGGAGCCCTGCAGCCCCGGAGCCCTGCAGGCCCAGAGCCCTGCAGGCCCAGAGCCCTGCAGCCCCGGAGCCCTGCAGCCCCGGAGCCCTGCAGCCCCGGAGCCCTGCAGGCCCAGAGCCCTGCAGCCACGGAGCCCTGCGTGGGCAGGCGGGAACCCTACCGCTATGGCTCGGGCAGACGGGAGCCCTTTCAGTTGCCGGCCACCTGGTCGCGCCTTTCCCCTCGGCCATCTGGTCGCGCGCAATGCTTTCCAATGGGGCGACCAGATGGCCGGGCCGGCCTGGAAGTCCCGATGAGGGTCCATTCGCCTCCCGGATCCCAGCCAGGGCTCCGGGAGGCCGGGCGCGTCCGCGCCTAGGGTCCCCTCCGTCACTTGCAGCGCGCGGGTTACAAGAAAGGGGGGTATCCTTCCTCCGGATTATTAGGGGCAGGGTATGCCGGAACACCCATGCTGGGGCTGTGCGGTTCATTGCCGGGGACCAGATGGGCGACGCCCGGGCAACATCCTCCAAGGCCTCCGGGGGCTTCCCTCCTCCGGGCCGCGGCATGGCAAAGTGCCCAGGGACGGGCTCCACGGGTCCCGGGCAGTCCTCCCCCGGGCGCCCAGGCCCCGAGAGCTCCGGTGGACCTCCCCGTGCCCGAGGCCAACCCGGGAAGCAGAGTCCCCCCCCGAGCCCTTGGTGTGAGGGTGGGCAGGCGGGAGCCCTACCGCTATGGCTCGGGCAGACGGGAGCCCTTTCAGTTGCCGGCCATCCGGTCGCTCCTTTCCCCTCGGCCATCTGGTCGCGCGCAATGCTTTCCAATGGGGCGACCAGATGGCCGGGCCGGCCTGGAAGTCCCGATGAGGGTCCATTCGCCTCCCGGATCCCAGCCAGGGCTCCAGGAGGCCGGGCGCGTCCGCGCCTAGGGTCCCCTCCGTCACTCGCAGCGCGCGGGTTACAAGAAAGGAGGGTATCCTTCCTCCGGATTAGTAGGGGCAGGGTATGCCGAAACACCCATGCTGGGGTTGTGCGGTTCATTGCCGGGGACCAGATGGGCTACGCCCGGGCAACATCCTCCCAGGTCCCCGGGGCTTCCCTCCTCCGGGCCGCGGCATGGCAAAGTGCCCAGGGACGGGCTCCACGGGTCCCGGGCAGTCCTCCCCCGGGTACGCCCAGGCCCCGAGAGCTCCGGTGGTCCTCCCCGTGCCTGAGGCCCAGCCGGGAAGCAGAGTCCCCACCCCGAGCCCCTGGTGGGTGGGCAGGCGGGAGTCCTTTCAGTTGCCGGCCACCTGGTGGCTCCTTTCCCCTCGGCCATCTGGTCGCGCGCAATGCTTTCCAATGGGGCGACCAGATGGCAGGGCCAGGCCTGGAAGTCCCGATGAGGGTCCATTTGCCTCTCGGATCCCAGCCGGGGCTCCAGGAGGCCGGGTGCGTTCGCCCCTAGGGTCCCCTCCGTCACTCGGAGCGTGCGGGTTTCAAGAACGGGGGGTAGCCTTCCTCCGGATTACTAGGGACAGGGTACTCTGGGACCCCTCTCGGTCCTCAGCCGGCAACTGGGTCCTGCCGTGTGGCAGGGTGGCCGGAGGGCCTTCCCCTGCGCGCCCGGGAGCCCCGGATGGGTCCAGGGGCCCGGCCGGGCCCCGGGTCGGGGTCTCCGGCCCCGGGTGCCGTCCCCCGGCCTGCGGCACCGCCAAAGGCCCGGGACGGGGTTCCGTTGTGGCCGGGGTGCCTCCCGTGGCTGGATTGGGTTCAGGAGCTCCGGCCGGGCCCCGGGGAGGGCGGCCTCCCCGCCCCGGTCTCCGTCCCGGGTCCTGCCGCGTGGCAGGGTGCCCGGGGAAGGGTCCGGAGGGCCCGGGGAGGCTTCCCCTGCACCTGCGGTCCTCGGAGCCCCGGCTGGGTCCAGGGGCCCGGCCGGGCCCCGGGTCGGGGTCTCCGGCCCCGGGCGCCGTCCCCCGGCCTGCGGCACTGCCAAAGGCCCGGGACGGGGTTCCGTTGCGGCCGGGGTGCCTCCCGTGGCTGCATTGGGTTCAGGAGCTCCGGCCGGGCCCCTGGGGGCCCCGGGGAGGGCAGGCTCCCCACCCCGGTCTCCGTCCCGGGTCCTGCCGCGTGGCAGGGTGCCCGGGGAGGGGTCCGGAGGGCCCCGGGAGGCTTCCCCTGCGCCTGCGGTCCCCGGAGCCCCGGCTGGTTCCAGGGGCCCGGCCGGGCCCCGGGTTGAGGCCTTTGGCCCCGGGCCCAGTCCCCCGGCCTGCGGCACTGCCAAAGGCCCGGGACGGGGTTCCGTTGGGGCCGGGGAGCCTCCCCTCGCTCGTCTGGGTCCCGGAGCTCCGGCCGGGCCCCTGGGGGCCCCGGGGAGGGCGGCCTCCCCACCCCGGGCTCCGTCCCGGGTCCTGCCGCGTGGCAGGGTGCCCGGGGAGGGGTCCAGAGGGCCCGGGGAGGCTTCCCCTGCGCCTGCGGTCCCCGGAGCCCCGGCTGGGTCCAGGGGCCCGGCCGGGCCCCGGGTCGGGGTCTCCGGCCCCGGGCCCCGTCCCCCAGCCTGCGGCACTGCCAAAGGCCCGGGACGGGGTTCCGTTGTGGCCGGGGAGCCTCCCCTCGCTCGTCTGGGTTCCGGAGCCCCGGCCGGGCCCCTGGGGGCCCCGGGGAGGGCGGCCTCCCCGCCCCGGGCTCCGTCCCGGGTCCTGCCGCGCGGCAGGGTGCCCGGGGCGCGGTCCGGAGGGCCCGGGGAGGCTTCCCCATCGCCTGCGGTCCCGGGAGCCCCGGCTGGTTCCAGGGGCCCGGCCGGGCCCCGGGTCGGGGTCTCCGTCCCCGGGCCCTGTCCCCCGGCCTGCGGCACTGCCAAAGGCCCGGGACGGGGTTCCGTCGTGGCCGGGGAGCCTGCCCTCGCTCGCCTGGGTTCAGGTGCTCCGGCCGGGCCCCTGGGGGCCCCGGGGAGGGCGGCCTCCCCGCCCCGGGCTCCGTCCTGGGTCCTTCCGCGTGGCAGGGTGCCCGGGGCGCGGTCCGGAGGGCCCGGGGAGGCTTCCCCATCGCCTGCGGTCCCGGGAGCCCCGGCTGGTTCCAGGGGCCCGGCCGGGCCCCGGGTCGGGGTCTCCGTCCCCGGGCCCTGTCCCCCGGCCTGCGGCACTGCCAAAGGCCCGGGACGGGGTTCCGTTGTGGCCGGGGAGCCTCCCCTCGTTCGCCTGGGTTCAGGAGCTCCGGCCGGGCCCCTGGGGGCCCCGGGGAGGGCGGCCTCCCCGCCCCGGGCTCCGTCCTGGGTCCTGCCGTGTGGCAAGGTGCCCGGGGCGGTGTCCGGAGGGCCCGGGGAGGCTTCCCCTGCGCCTGCGGTCCCGGGAGCCCCGGCTGGGTCCAGGGGCCCGGTCGGGCCCTGGGTCGGGGTCTCCGTCCCCGGGCCCTGTCCTCTGGCCTGCGGCACTGCCAAAGGCCCGGGACGGGGTTCCGTCGTGGCCGGGGAGCCTCCCCTCGCTCGCCTGGGTTCAGGTGCTCCGGCCGGGCCCCTGGGGGCCCCGGGGAGGGCGGCCTCCCCGCCCCGGGCTCCGTCCTGGGTCCTTCCGCGTGGCAGGGTGCCCGGGGCGGGGTCCGGAGGGCCCGGGGAGGCTTCCCTTGCACCTGCGGTCCCGGGAGCCCCGGCTGGGTCCAGGGGCCCGGTCGGGCCCTGGGTCGGGGTCTCCGTCCCCGGGCCCTGTCCCCCGGCCTGCGGCACTGCCAAAGGCCCGGGACGGGGTTCCGTCGTGGCCGGGGAGCCTCCCCTCGCTCGCCTGGGTTCAGGTGCTCCGGCCGGGCCCCTGGGGGCCCCGGGGAGGGCGGCCTCCCCGCCCCGGGCTCCGTCCTGGGTCCTTCCGCGTGGCAGGGTGCCCGGGGCGCGGTCCGGAGGGCCCGGGGAGGCTTCCCCATCGCCTGCGGTCCCGGGAGCCCCGGCTGGTTCCAGGGGCCCGGCCGGGCCCCGGGTCGGGGTCTCCGTCCCCGGGCCCTGTCCCCCGGCCTGCGGCACTGCCAAAGGCCCGGGACGGGGTTCCGTCGTGGCCGGGGAGCCTCCCCTCGCTCGCCTGGGTTCAGGTGCTCCGGCCGGGCCCCTGGGGGCCCCGGGGAGGGCGGCCTCCCCGCCCCGGGCTCCGTCCTGGGTCCTTCCGCGTGGCAGGGTGCCCGGGGCGCGGTCCGGAGGGCCCGGGGAGGCTTCCCCATCGCCTGCGGTCCCGGGAGCCCCGGCTGGTTCCAGGGGCCCGGCCGGGCCCCGGGTCGGGGTCTCCGTCCCCGGGCCCTGTCCCCCGGCCTGCGGCACTGCCAAAGGCCCGGGACGGGGTTCCGTTGTGGCCGGGGAGCCTCTCCTCGCTCGTCTGGGTTCCGGAGCCCCGGCCGGGCCCCTGGGGGGGGGGCCCGGTGAGGGCGGCCTCCCCGCCCCGGGCTCCGTCCCGGGTCCTGCCGCGGCGGCAGGGTGCCCGGGTGCGGGGTCCAGAGGGCCTGGGGAAGCTCCCCCTTCCCTTTTGCCTTTCCCCTGGGCCATCTGGTCGCGCCTGTCCCCTCGGCCATCTGGTCGCGCACGTCCCCTCGGCCATCTGGTCGCGCAGGCCCCTTCGGCCATCTGGTCGCGCAGGCCCCTTCGGCCATCTGGTCGCGCACAATGCTTTCCTATGGGGCGACCAGATGGCCGAGCTCGCCTGGAAGTCTCGATGAGGGTCCATTTGCCTCCCGGATCCCAGCGAGGGCTCCAGGAGGTCGGGTACATTCGCGCCTAGGGTCCCCTCTGTCA